>NC_048300.1:56064885-56075552 GCF_013100865.1 Trachemys scripta elegans | reverse complement strand
CCAAGAAAATAAAAAAACACCGCGAGTGCCCCCCGCCACCTCAACATTGGCCGCCCCTTCTAAGGTGCCGCCCCAAGCATATGCTTGGTCGGCTGGTGCCTGGAACCGGCCCTGAACACAGCCAGCCTGTTAGTTCTACTTCCTGCCCCACCTGAAAGCAGGGAGTGCAGCACCATTCCAAAATTAAAAATACCTTCCCCCAACAAACGTGTTAAATTGTTCCATCTGTAGCAGGAGCTCTTCAAGGTAGCAGAAAGGCTGGGCAATACCTAGGTACAATGAAGTGCAGAAGATCATGTGCAACTGAGGGACAGAAAATGAGCTGCACTGGTGAGGAAAAGAGCACAAACAAATGTTCTCTTAGAGTTTGTCATTGATATGAGGGCCCAGGGTCATATAGTTCATAGCCAAGTTATACTCAGCTTCTCCATGGCTGTGTAATGGATGGAGGATGCAAGAGCTCCCCCACCCCTTGCACCCTAAGTAGGTACCAGGCACAATTACAGCCTCCACAATCACTTGAGTCCAGCAGCATCAGCCAGCCTGAAACAGTCATGGAGAAAGTAGAGTCATGACCCCTGCCCTTAAGGGTGGCATCAGCAGGTACCTACCCCTACTGCATGCTAGGGAGCTCCAGGAGGCATATCACTGCCACAACAGACTCCCCAGGGAAGTATGATAAAAGCCTCAATATAGCAGTGACCTTTACATGTTCTGTGAACACATTCAACTGAGAAGCTTTATGTATTTGTGGGGGAGGGGGGTTAGAGCCAAAGACAGCACCTGGCTGCCACTCAAAACACAAATCATTTCCAATTATGAAACATTGTACATTTATGCCTCCTATCAAGAGAGCCTCCCACAGCCAATGTATTTACATATCTGCCTGGCCTCAAAGTAAACAGACCCCTCTAGAGAAAATATGAGAGAATAGAAGAGAGAGTGGGCCTCTCTAGGCGAGAGGCCCTCAAACTGCTGTCCATCAAGGACTAAATGCCCAGCGAGCTCCTGCTGGTGTCTTTGAGAGCTGCCTGGTCACATGGTGCTGGCTCCACCAGCTTGTTTCCAGTAGCTACATTACATTAAGCATATGCCTTTGCTGCACAGTTAACAATAGAGCACAGGGCACTCCATCCACCTAAAATAGCAGACATCAGCATGGAATAATTGCAATTCATTTTATACTGGCATGGCTTCCTAAGATAAGAGATCAAAACCTTCTTAAACCCAGACACTATGGATGCAGGTAGCTTTCAACAACAACTGTAGAGGGCTGTAGACCCCAATGAGAGACTCCTGCAAGTTAAAATTAAGACTGAGTTCAAGCTTGCTCCCAAGTTCACCCAAACTCACATATTAAACTGTTCATCCAGAAACTGACTTTTTGGAATAAAAAGGCACCACAAGCTCTCTGCCCTGTTCCTTCTGCTGTTAACAGATTGTTGTCTGCAATTCAACAGCTCTTCAGTTCAAAAGGCAAAATGTTCAGAGACAAGTGCTAATAATGGCCTGTACCACGCATGCTCTTCCGATGCAATTTCCCTCAATATCTGAGCCCTTTCTCGTCCATAGAAAATATTATTTTTTAATCAGAGAGGAAAAAACCCAATATCATTCTGGTAAGACTGGAAAAGATCATTTATTTTATAGTAGATGTCTCTTTGCTAAGACAGATTTGTTCCCAACAGAAACATCTACATATTAAGATGAAGGATGATTAGATGGTGAAAGCCCAGGTTTAGGAGTCAGAAGATCTGGATTCTAACGGCAGCTCTGTTTTTTACCTGCTGTCTGAGTTTGAATTACTTATGCACCCCATGCCTCAATTTCCCTATCTGTAAGAAATAATAAAACATCCCTCCTCCACAAGATTGCTGTGAGGCCTAACTAGTTAGTGTGAGGAAAGCAGTCTGATGTCTTCAGCCAGAAAGTGCTATAGAAATGTATTTAAGAGTTTGCTTATATACAAGGTAATTTAAAGAAAGTATAGCACTTTGGGTTCAAACATTCGTTATAATTAATGATGACCAAAAATGTTGGGCAAAACAACACAGAGCAGAGTTTACCCACATTTGAAATAAGATTTTCCCTAATTCCTGAGGTTCAAGGAAGTTACCTGTTGTCTTTCATTGTTTTTCATATTTTATACACCCTCAACAGAAAATTGGGTGCATCAGATACTGAGAGGAATCCTGCTTTGGGAACATTTTCATGACAAGTCAGCAGACTCGAGGGGTAAAATTCTCAGCTGGTGTAAGTTGGTGTTGCTACATAGAAATCAATGGAGTAGTGCCAGTTTACAGCACCTGAGAATCTGAAGTTCAGATAAGCTTAAGTACCTTAACTTTTGGGTGCTTATCTCACCTGAGTCTGACCTCTGAACCTTTTAAGGATCCTCCTTCACAGCTCACAGTACTTGAGAATGAATAAAACAGGCCTTAATTGTTATGATGCTGCAACCAAAATAGCAGACACTCAAGATGGAGAAGAGGAAGCAAAACATTTCCCAGAAAACAAAACCTATTGAAAATTAGAACTTCACAGATGAAAGAGACCACAACATTGCTACAATATCGTGGCAGGTGGGGCAGCTTAGTAAGTAAGGCTGCACTGCTATGCACTGTAATTCCACTTCAGTCAACTGAGTTGCTCATTAAATCAATTGAATTAACTTAAAGCAGTGGGTTCCTCTATTATAACTTATTTCAAGTGGTGAAGATATCGGTGTGATGCTGAATCATGCTGTGCCATTTCCCCTGCCTTCCAATATTTTATATTAAGATTTTATATGGAAACTGTGTTAATATGCATTGATTGTTTCCACCATGCTGACTGTGTGCAGAATATACATTCAATTCACATGCATATCATTAAGAGGACCTCAACCCTCAGAAGTCTAAAACTGAATTACGTGCCGTTAGTATTCAAAGGGCATGAATGGAGGCCAATAGTTCTCTTCCTTTCCCTCTCCACTGCAGGATATAAAGGCTGGTGAAGCACAGAATTCATTACAGTCCAAATATTCAATATCAGGGTGGTCCAGATGGGACTGGGAATCTCAGTCGTATGACTCAAGCTTCCCCCTGAATAAAGCTTAAGCAGATTTGAGATGAAAGGATCAGGTCCCAAGAGTTTTGAAGACATTTTTTCCAGCCTCTTGACAGCTCTAGTCCTTGGATGAAGAATAGGCTTTTGAAGTAACCATCTATTTCCTAAACATCACCAGTAATTAGCTACATGGATTAACATAAGGCAATTGCCTATCTCCCACCATTTGCAGGTGTTTTGCTATATACTTCAAAGAAAAATCGAGACAGTGATATCACTGTCTTTACAGTTCATTTGAATGTTAATATCCTCTTTTGATCTCTAATTAACAGAATACAGAGATAGACAGGAACTGTCTGATTACATTCTAACAATAGATATGCAAAAACACAAATATTATCTATCGATGTGTCTCTAAAGGTTGAATCTGGGTCAATTAGCCTGCAAGTTGCTTAGCCCTTTCTGGCCCCATGTCACACTAGCGCACATCAAAAGACAGAATTTCCACCCCATGGGCAATTCAGGATAACAAATGTCAAAATATCTGAATCTGAATAAGAAGTTGTTTGGTTTGGTTTTTAAACAGAATGCTGTTTTCTTGGGAGGCCCAAGATACTTGCTGGTGGCTAAGCCACAAAGAGACACCATGGTGTATCATAGAAGATGTAGTCTGACTGGGGAAGACTGCCTATAATGGATACTGAGGACACGAGAGGCCCAGAACAACAATTCCCATCAGACACTGCAGCAGCTCAGGCAGACATTAATGTTGACCTGAACTGAAACATTTTGTTTAGATTTTCCTGATGGAAAATTGTCAACATTGATCTTTTCAGATGGTAAATTTTCAATTTTGATGAATCTGCATTTTCCTGCAGGAAAAAGTTTCATTTTAAGGTTATCAACCAGCCCTACTATATACATAAAAATAAAGATGACTTGGAGTTATCAAGTTAAAATAAGTTGTGCAAGATATAATCTTTGTCATTATCATTCTCCTCATTCCCTCCTTTTTTCATGGTCATGGGTTTCATCTCAGTTTGGATTCTGAGCTTTTTTAAGGCTTGGAGGGACCTGATAATCTAATCAGGCCATAGTACCTCACCCAGTAATTACTAGATAAATCCCATCACATCTGTTAGAGCTGGACCATATTTTTTGAAAGACATCCATTAGGACCTCTAGGTGCTGCTGCAAAAAACAACAATATAAAAAGGGGATTTTTTTTTTAAATATGGTACATTAGAGAGTACTTCCTTTGTGAAATGCTTTGATACATACAGATGAAAAGCATTATGTAAGAGCAAAGTATTGTTATGAGCTAGGTGAAACCTTGTTATGGGTTGAGTTAAGACACCACTGAAATTGGTAGGTGTGAACTCACATTTCAATCAACATAACTGTAAACATAACCCCCCACCTAAGACTAAAGGCATATTTGAAACTACCCAGAAGCTTTTGCTGAGTATTGTTTCGAGTAGGGCTCGGGGGGGGGAAGGGAGAAGAAACAAAAACAGAGAGAGAGAGGGACAGGTTGAAAGAGCAACTGAAAGAACAGTGCTCTGACCCTGGAAGAAACCTAGGAAGAGGTTTTTGGATCAGGGTTGCAGGTAGGGTGACCAGACAGCAAGTGTAAAAAATCAGGACAGGGGGTGGGGGGTAATAAGAGCCTATATAAGAAAAAGACCCAAAAATCGGGACTGTCCCTATAAAATCGGGACATCTGGTCACCCTAGTTGCAGGCTAAAAGGTACTCCTGGTGCTGTGAGGAAAAGAAGATGTTTCCTGCTAATTGATTCATTCTGCATTCAGAGACACAGGACTTTGATGTGGCTTTGTTTATTTACAAAGAAAATATCAGACTCCACCAATTTCTACTCTGAACTGGAACACCCACAAGGCTGCACACTTTGACTAGCCACTTGGGTTGAAAAGGGGCAACAGTATTATTATTATTGCTGGAGCACCTAGGTACTACTGCAGCATAAACAATTAATAACAATGTAATCATCTAATTATCTAGAAATATACTTAGATGGAATTGAAGCATAAACAAATGTAGAGGCCTAAGTTTTCCAAAGTGACTAGTGATTTTGGATGTCCATCTAGAGATGCCTTAAAGGGGACGGATTTTCAGAGAGTGCTGAATAATCAGGCATCTTGAAAGCTCTCAAGTTGGTCATCCAAATATACAGGCACCCAAAGATCACCAGTCCCTTTGAAAAATTGAGGCTGCAATACACTGTTTACATTTGCTTTTTTTAAAAGCAATTGACCAAATTTTTACTTTGGATGTGCCCATTCAGCACTCTCTTTTGTTCAGGATTTGCCTCCAAAATCACAATTACTGATATGCAAGAAATTCATGTTCTGAATGGTGGGGGGGTTTATATTGGTCCTGACTTGACACATGTATTTTGCCCATTTCGCATGTTTAGTTATGGCTATCTCTGTTTGTAAATTATGTAAGTCATGGGCTGTACAACAAAATATTAATACATGTCATTGATGCAGGCGGGAAAGAGCAAAACCTTTTTTTTGACAGGTCTTGCATTAACACACACACACACACACACACACACACCCACGTCAGGGGAATTCTATGCCTCCAGGTGAGCTGTTTGCAGAGGCAGGCAAAAATGCTATTTCCAATCCCTAGTTATCACTACTATGTAACAAAGGAATTTTACCTTCTCTCAGATTCTTCACTTTGCTCAGCAAAACCTGATAGATAAAATCTCATTCTCATTTTTAACATCTAAACTTCATCTAAACTCTTAGGCAAATTTGATTGTTTTGGTTACAGTTGAGGAGGTTTTGAGAATAAAGATAAGTTCTGCTCAGCTCCTTTGCAGTGACTGCAGTTCCCATTTATGACTCTCTGTCAACAAACAGACATTAATTTCTGGCAGTTAGAGTCAATATCTGATGTCATTCTCCCTACCTTATGTAGCTGTGTGACCGTCCCTCATTTTATTCGTAACAAAGGTGGCTTTTATGTGGCCTGCACAGCATTCAATTCAGAGAAGCACTAAATCAAACAAAATATTAAAGGATAAAAAATATGTTATTTTATAAACACCAAATGAGGAAAGAGGAGCTCTAGTATCTGAAAACTAGATACCTCTGGCTGTAGCCTGCAATTGCAGCCAGATGCTTGGATGGTGTCAACCAGGATAGTCCTAGTGAAATCTGCTGATTGCTGATTTATGCAAATTAAAGATCTGGCCCTCAGCATCTGCCCAATTGTCCCTAATTTTAGATGGATTTCCAGCATTCCTTACAAGCTCCTTCCACAGAAAGGACCTTAGGGGCTGCAGAACACTTGTCCAAGGAGATGCATGTGCTACCCAATAGGGTATTTCCAATTCATTCCTCCAACAGAAGACCTTTTCTGAACATTTTCAATACAACAACCCCAACCCCCAGAAAGATGTTTTAACTGCTTGAGGAGTTGAATATTCTATCCATGTCTGCTGAGCAGCGGCAAGCAAGAAATTCTGAAGCAGGGACAGGTCTAGGGAATGAATATTCAGAAAATCTGAAGCAAGAGGACTAGGTTCTAATGAGTTCTTCTGCTGTCATGTTGCCCCAACATGTCTCCTCAGCATTTGCCTATTGCCCAAGGGAGCAGAGAAATATGCACAACCGCAGTACACTCCACCTGAGATTTTCAAAGCCATTTGGGGGATTTTAATGGAGAATGTGTCCCCCTAGATGGCTTTGAAATTCTCAACCTCACCAGGTCCTTCAGAGTTCTCTCTGTTACAATGAACAAGAGATATATAATAGGGCAGAAGGATCCTGTGTGAACAAAGAGTATGTACCATTTCTGGGCCTTCTTGTTTCCTTACTTCTGATCCATGCTGAGAAGCTGAAAGCCATGATTGTTATAATTCCAGGGGCAGCTCAGATGATGGAAAGGTGGTCATAGAAAGAACAAAGAAAGTCATGTGAGGGTGGCAAGAATTCCACCATCTTTTGGGTGAGGGCTGCCTGCCAGGCATGCAAAGGGATGGGCTGACTCATTGAGTTTGGATTAGTACACTGGGAGATAAGCTTCCACAGGAAAAGAATCAATCAATTGGCATGGTACTTAGATTTCAGAATAGACGTAACCCTGCAGGATTTATAATGGTGAGACAGGCTTTTTGAATTACAGATAAACTATTAAATATGCAGTTGGCACTCAAAACTCAAACACTTCCAGTCTCTAACTTTTACATATTAATCTTTAAGACAAAGCCGGACAGCCTTGACTTATATTCTGTGACATAATTCATGACATGGCTAAGGGGTCCATTAAATAAATATGAAGTGGTCACAAGTGATAAGAAGCTGGACTTCTCTTGTGGCCTCATTTTCAGCAAGTACAACCAACAATAGATTTTAAACATTAATTAAAATAGAAAAAGGCCACTGGGCTTTTTAAAGAATAAAAGTAATTCTCTTTGCACTTGAAAAGCTTCACTTATCTGGAAGTTCTTCTCTCTAGATCATCTAGATACCCGGGCTAGGGTTAGGGATCCACTGGGTGGGGCTCTCCAGGCTAGGTTTAGTGTTCAAAATGGCAGAGCTCCCCAGGCTAGGGAAGGGTTTCCCAGACTAGGGTGAGGGTTCCAAAGGGTAGGGCTCCCCAGGGTAGAAATAGGGTTCAAAAGGTTGGGGATCGCTGGGCTAGAGTTAGGGATCCATATGGTGGGGATCCCCGGACCAGGATGAGGGACTGGCAGACTAAGGTTAGGGATCCATCAGTTAAGGTTCCCCAGGCTACAATTCGGGTTCCAAAGGGGAGGACTGCCCAGGGTAGAGAAACACTTATAGTTGATAGGGCTCCCGGGGCTAAGGTTAGGGTTCCAAAGTGTAGAGCTTTCCAAGCCAACACTAGGCATACAAATGGTAGCTCTCCCCTGGATAGAACTAGGGTTTCAAAGGGTAAAGCACCCTGGGCTAATCTTTAGTATCTATAGGATGCAGCTCCCTGAGCTGGGAATGGAGTCCAGAGGCTATCGTTCCCAAGGCTAAGTTAAGGATGCCAAGGGGTAGAGCTCCACGGACAGGGGTTAAGGTTCCAAAGAGAAAAGATCCCTGGGTTAGTGTTAGTGATCCCAAATGTAGGACTACTCTGGACAGAGTTAGGATTTCATAGGTAAAGGATCCACATGCTAGGGTTAGAATTCCTATAGTCGGGTACATGGAGCTAGGGTAAGAGTTCCTAGGGTTAGGGCTCACAGCCCTAGGATTATCATTGCTATGGCTTGGGCCTCCTGCCCTAAGATTAGGGTTCCTATAAATATGGGTACTTGAAGCTAGGGGTGGATTCCTATGGGTAGGGTACTTGAAGTTAGGATTAGGGATCCTATAGATAGGGCTCTGCACCCTAGGAATAGGATTCCTATGGGAAGATTATTAGGAACTCGGGTAAGAATTCCTTTAGGTAGTACTTGGAGCTAGGGTTAGGATTCCTTTCGGTATGACTTCCTGCCCTAGGGTTAGAGTTCCTATCTGTAGGGTTCTTCGATCTAGGGTTCAGGTTGCTACAGGTAGGGTACTTGGAGCTAGTGTTAAGTTTCCTATGGCTAGGATACTTGGAGCCACAATTAGTGTTCCTACAAGTAAGGTTAACCACGCAGTAGGTACGGCTACTGACCTAGGGTTGGGGTCTTTAGGGCTAATGGACAGGAAGAAAGAGTTAGGGCTCCTATGATTAGGGTGCTTGTGTGATGTTATTGACATGAACTGTGACCGTATAGATCACTGTTGCAACCAAGGTCCTGTAGTTGCACCAAATCTTGTACAAAGGAGCTCAAGTAAGGTGTCTATGAAAAGGTTATGATTTGCTGGTTATGATGATGCTATCTGTATGCATGTATCATTTTTGTATTTAAAATAATAAGTATTGGCTCTATACCTGGATTTCAAATGTTGACTCCTGGGGTAACACCCACAAAGTAATCAGCCATATATGCCATGTAAGATATCTGCAAAAATATTATAATTTGCCAGATATGATAATCTTGTTTATATGTTTGTATCGCCTTTGTATTATGAGTTATAGATATGTATGTATGTCTGTATTTTAATCTTGTGCTATGCTTCTGGGTGACACCCCAGACAGTTTGGCATCAGCACTGCCTAGCCTGCGTGATGGCCCATTAAGGACCATCAGCTATACAACTGACCCATTGAGAGAAGGCAGATACATCTTATGACTCAGCAAGGCATGTAAGGACATGCCTATGGAGAGAACTCTAAGGCTTCCAAGCCATGTGCTGGGCAGCTTCTGTTTGAAACAAAGGAAGCACAGGCCGCATGACGACACTATAAAAGGCAGCTGAATCTTCTCCATTTTGTCTTCAATCCTGCTTCTTACCTCTGGAGGAACTTTGCTACAAACTGAAGCTCTGAACAATGGACTGAATGACCCATCCAAGCTGTGGATGTATTCCAGAGACTTAACTTAAGCCAGCAGTTTATTCCATCACTGCTACTGAACCAAGAACTTTGCCATTACTGTATGTAATTAATTCCATTTAACCAATTTTAACTCTCATCTATATTTCTTTCTTTTTATGAATACACCTTTAGATTTTAGATTCTAAAGGATTGGCAACTGCATGATTTGTGGGTAAGATTTGACTGGTATATTGACCTGGGTCTGGGGCTTGGTCCTTTGGGGTTGGGAGAACCTTTTTTCTTTTACTGGGGTATTGGTTTTCATAACCATTCATTCCCACAGGGAGTGGCGCTGGTGGTGATACAGGGAAACTGGAGTGTCTGAGGGAATTGCTTTTAAGACTTCTGATTAGCCAGTGGGGGTAAAGCGAAGTCCTCTCCGTTTAGCTGGTTTGCTGTATCTTAGTAGTGAAGGACCCCCAGCATTGGGCTGTAACTGCCCCGCTCTAAGCAATTTGTCCCGAATTGATACTCTCAGTTGTGTCCCACCAAAGGCCGCTTTGTTACAGCTTGTAGCTAGGGTGGGGTTTTATGGGTTGGGAACTTGGATTGAAGGTTAGGATACTTATTTATAGGGCTCTCTGCTCTAAGGTTAGCATTCCTATAGCTAGTATACTTGGAGCTAGGGTTGGGTTCCTATGGGTAGGGCTCCATAACCTATTCTATCCTATTCCTATGGATAGGGCTCCCTGAACAAGGGTTGATGTTCCTATGGGTTGTTGATTCGGAGCTAGGTTTAGAATTCCCATGGGTAGGACTCCCTGTCCTAGGGTAAGGTTCCCAAGGGTAGGGCTCCCCAAACAAGGATTAGGGTTCCTGTAGCTAGAGCTCCCTGACATAAGGTTAGGGATCCTATGGCTAGGGCTCCCTGGCCTAGGGTTAGGGATACTGTGGAACGGTCCCCACCCTGCCCAAGCGTTATCTGCCCCCCCCCTCCCCAAACAGCAGCGCCCCCCCCAACCCCCTGCCCAAACTGGACCCATCCCGCCCTCCTCCCCAGACAACAGTGCCCCCTCCACCCCCTGCCCAAACTGGACTGGTCCCACCCGTTCCCCAGACAACAGTGCCCCTCTGCCTGATCAGGATACCCCCTCTGCAGATGATGGTGCACCCCACCCAAGCTGGTCCCATCCTGCCACCCTCCCCAGATGCCAGTCCCCCAC
>NC_048300.1:56050076-56060074 GCF_013100865.1 Trachemys scripta elegans | reverse complement strand
CCAGCTGAGGGGTTGCCTCTTGTTGTTAGCAGGAGATTTGGGGCCTAATTTCCCTCATTTACACTGTTGTAGATCAGCATGAACTCAGTGGAGTTGCATCAGTCTGAGTGAGAAGAAAATTGACCCATTCAGATGAGCTCTTTCTTTTTGAGACACGTTTGGGGGGATGCAGGGGGAAAGTGGAAGGAGGGAAAACTGGAAAGGAGAGAGAGTAATATGTATCCAGAAGAGCAAGCGATGAGTGTCAGTCTCATTTTCTTTCTCTGAGTGACCTTGGCACCAAGTGCCCTGCTCTTCGCTGATCTCGGCTCTTATCGTCCCAGGCTTGATGTGACCTTCCTGCTTTCCAGGCTCAAGCTTCTCATTTTATCAGTCACCATTTCTTTCCCCTTTTCTCTTGTCATATTTTAATGAGCAAAGGGCTTATGCAAATAGGAGAAGGAAGCATTTGTCCTGAATTGGGAAGAAAATTTACCAGGCAACCACAGAGACAGATTCTGATTTCATTTACACTAGAGTCCCAACATTGGCTTCCATTGAGTTACTTCTGTTTTACACCAAACATGAAAGGAGAATCAGGTCCTTTGCCTCCCCTGACACTGTTCTTCCACCCTGCACCTTATCTTGGGATGGGGCAATGTGGGTCAATCCAGGAGAAAAAACAGAGGGCCCAATTCATTACCTGACCTGCACATGGTATACTCATTTGCCCCATGCAAAAGGGGTGGAAAATGCTCCCAAATCAGAGTGGTAGGTCTTCACACAGGTGTATATATAAATGATGACAAGGTGCAAGGCACTCAAGAACCAAGCTCACCGTTAGCCAACTGGAAGGAGAATTTTAGGTAGGCAAAATACGACTACCCAGATTGGAACTGCTTCTGAATATGGGGTTACTCATCGGCTTTTTTTTTATTTATGTGCCCTTTTCATAATCATAACACTTGGCATTTGATAGCACTTTATACGCTCAAAACACAGTATAAACATCAGCTTTTTTTCTGACCTATAAAGAATGCATGAAAGGATTTAAGATTATACCCCTCCCCTTTGCTTTGCTTTCTGGCCTATGCACCATTTTTGTACCAATTGAACTATTTAATTTAGGGGAGTGATTTTAGAGCTAAATAGTTACACCGGTAAAAGCCCTAGTGTGGATGCCATTGTACTGGTATAAAGGTGCTTGATATGGGTATCAGGAGTAGCTATACCTGTATAAGCTACTCCTGTATATACAGATATAACTGAGCCCACAGTATGGGGTTGTATGGCTGTAATTGTACCGGTATAGTAAAAGCCATACAACTTTCTAATGTAGACAAGCCTTTAGTAATAGTGAGGGTGTCAAATTTAGTCTCCCCTGGTTTTGGTAGTTGCAGTGGTGTTCACTGTGAGCTCTGACACCGCACTGAGTTGGGAAGAGATGGGTGTGCAATCCTGAAGAAAGGTTTCCTTTGCCCAACATGTAAATCAGTCATTGCAATGAAAGATGTGTGGACAGGCCAAGTGACAACCGAAAGGTGAATTTTCTGTGCTGAGCCTCTAAGGGTCTGTTCACTCTGCAGCTGAGAGGTGCGATTGCAGCGCATGCAGATGTACCCAGGCTAGCTTTGCTCTAGCTACAGGCAGGATGCAGGGGGCTTAAAGTACCTTTAAACCATCTTTGTGCCCTCCTGACTGTGAGCTACTCTAGAGGTTGGAATGGCCTCAGCACAACTTAGATGGTCGGTGGTGGTGGGGGGCGGGGAGAGGAGTGTCTTACCTAAATTATGGCAGCTTTTCGGGGTTGCCTTGTGGGCTGCAGCACTGACCAAAATCTCCATAGGCCTGCATTGTGCAGCCCAGCCTCTGATCCCTCCCCCCCCCCCCCCCCCAGGGCTTGAGAGGGAATCCTTGAGAAGCAGCCTTATGGCCACCATCCTCAGTTCCTGTGCCGCGGGAATTCTTCACCAGCCAGAACTGGGGCTTTTGGACAGGGGCGCTGGAACCAGTTTTCTAGTGGAGGTGCTGAAAATCATTGAACGAAATTGCAAACCCTGTGTATGACAGGCCCTGCACTTCAACCCAGGGATGCTGCCATCCCCCAGTATCCCTAGTGCCAGTGCCTCTGCTTTTAGAGCCCCTTTACATTGCGCTGGCCCTTTGCTGTGGGATTTAGGATCTCACCCAAAGTGTTTTTACAGTCTAACTAAAAATCCCTCGCCCTCTCAGTTGTTCCAGGTTCACCTTTGTGACTCTGAGGATAACAGTTCTCCAGTCACCATCAAGTCTTCCAGGGCAGAGACCTGAATTTCTAATGTCAAATACACAAACCAAAAACACACTTATTTTCAAATTCTATTTCACGTCTCCAAGAGAAAACAAACAGGATACGAGCCCAATTTGATTTCCTGCTCGGGTCACCTTTAGCAACCCTCTTGTTGTGAAAAGTGCCCACAGAATCTTTAGAGATACAGTTTAAGTTGGGCCCAGAGAATAGGTGCATGAATAGGTGACGCAACAAGCAAACTTTACACTCTTCCCCACCTGAGTAGTTATGTTTTCTTCAGTGGGAAGTGTGTGCTCACCAATATGAGCGCTACGCAATTGGGCCCCAAACTGGTACATGGGAGAAGGCAATCACTAAGTATTAGAAATAGCTAAGGCCTAGAACGTGTCAGCTAGACCCTCTGCTAGCAGACGGTGTGTGGTTACTCCCTACAGCAGCGGTTCCCAACCAGGGATGCACAGCCCCCTAGGAGGACGCAAACAGCTTTCAGGGGGGTTGCCGAGCAGGGCCAGAGTCAGACTCACTGGGGCCCAGAGCAACAGCCTCAGAGTCCCACAGGGGCTGAAGCCCCAAGCCCCACTGCCTAGGCTGAAGCCTGATCAACGGAGATTCACGGGGCCCCTTGTAGCATGGGGTCCAGGCAACTGCTCTGCTTGCTACCCCGCAACGCCATCCCTGGCTTTTATATGCAGAGAAGCAGTTGTTGTGGCACAGGTGGGCTGTAGAGTTTTTAGAGCATGTTGGAGGAGCCTTGGAAAGAAAAAAGTTGAGAACCCCTGCCCTACAGTCTGTTTAACTGACTCTGCTTGTTTAACTGACTCAGAGGATGGTAGGGGTTTCAAGCACTTCCCTTTAGCAGGGTGAAGAGATCTATCTACAGTGTCAGAAAAGCTGATAAGCCTTTTGATTTTGATTTTCCAGGTCTTATATGAACATTTCTGACCTGGAAGTGGGCCGCCATCCCTTGGGGGTGATGGCATTAGTAATGAGAGCCCCAGTCCGTGTTGGCTGCTCGCCCCAGCCAGAGCCTCAGCCCATGTCAGCTGCTTGCCCCTTGTCACATAGGCACCCGGCGATGCTCTGGAACTACTGCATATGGAGCCAGTCAGGACTCTTGGGTAGCATGCTTCCTCTCTCGGAGCACTTGGAGCTAGGGTGAGGGTTCCTAGGGGTAGGCACTTGGAGCTAGGATTAGAGTTCAGTTCCTAGGGGTAGGGCACCCTGCCCTAGGGTGAGAGGTCCTACAGTTAGGGTACTTGGAGCTAGGTTTAGAGGTCCCAGGGGTAGGATTCCCCACTCTGGGGTGACAGGTCTTCAGGATAGGGCACTTGGAGCTAGGATTAGGTATCCTAGGGGTAGGGCATGTGGAACTAGAGATAGGGTTCCCATGGGTAGGGCATGTGGAGCTAGAGATAGGGTTTGAGTATGGGTATAAGTGCCAGCCCTAGTGTTAGGGTTCCTATGGGTAGGTTTCTCCATCCTAGGGTTAGGGTTCCTATCGGTAGGGGACTTGGGACTAGAGTTATGAGCCCAGCCCTAGGGTTAGGGTTCCTGCGGATAGGGGACTTGGGGCTAGGCTTAGGGAACCTATGGGTCGGGGACTTGGGGCCAGAGTTGGTTTTCCATGAGTAGGGGTTTCCACCGTAGGGCTAGGAACCTTATGTTAGAGGACTTGGGTTTAGGGTTCCTATGGGTAAGGTTCCTTCCCTAGGGTTAAGCTTTTTATGGGTAGGGGTTCCCTCCCTAGACTTAGGGTACCTAGGGGTAGGGGACTTGGGACTAGGCCTAGTGTTTCTATGGGTGAGGGTTCCCAAGGATGGGATTCCTATGGGTAGGGGACTTGGGGCTAGGCTTAGGCTTCCTATGTGTAGGGTCAGGATTCCTATGGTTAAGGGGTCCCCATCCTAGGGTTAGAAGAATGAGGGGGGATTTGATAGCAGCCTTCAACTACCTGAAGGAGGGTTCCAAAGAGGATGGAGCTCGGCTGTTCTCAGTGGTGACAGATGACAGACTAAGGAGCAATGGTCTCAAGTTGTAGTGGGAGAGGTCTAGGTTGGATATGAGGAAAAAACTATTTTTCTAGGAGGGTGGTGCAATCTCCATCCTTAGAGGTTTTTAAGTCCTGGCTTGACAAAGCCCTGGCTGGGATGATTTAGTTGGTATTGGTCCTGCTTTGAGCAGGGGATTGGAATAGATGACCTTCTGAGATCTCTTCAAACCCTAATCTTCTATGATTCCTATGGGTAGGGGACTTGGGGCTAAGTTTAGGATACCTATGGGTAGGGGTCCCCACCCTGGCGTTAGGGTGTCTATGGGTAGGGGACTTGGGCTTACGATTAGGGTTCATATGGGTGGGGTTAAAGTTCCTATTGGTAGGGGACTTGGGGTAGGGTTGAGGTTTCTATGGATAGGGAACTAGGGACAAGGATTAGGGTTCCTATGGTAGGGTCCCCACCCTAGGGTTAAGGTAGGGGGTGGTGATAGGGTTATGGTTCCTATGAGTAGGGCTCACCTTCCTACTTTTAGGGTTTCTATGGGTAGGAGTACCCGACCCAGGACTACCTTTCGTATGGGTAGGGTAGTTGGCAGTAGGTTTAGGGTTGCTATGGGTAGGGCTCCCCAAGCTAACGCTTGGGTTCCTGTGGGTAGGGCTCTTCATTTCAGTGTTGGGGTTCCAATGGACATAGTATTTGGAATTAAAATTACAGTTCCTGTGGGTAGGGCTCCCTACCCAAGTGGTGGAGTTGCTGGGCATAGGGCAGTTGGGGCTGTGCTAAGGTTGACTGTGGGTAGGGCTCCCTGCCTTCAGTTATCATTTCTATATTTAGGTCTCCCCTTCCCAAGATTAGGGTTCCAATGGTTAGGGTACTTGTTGCTAGGAGTATAGTTCCTATGGGTAGGACTTCCCAAACTAGGTTACCATTCCTATGTGTAGTGTTGTACGCTTGGGTTTCCAATGGGTAGTGCTCTCCCAGTATGGTTAGTGTTCCTACAGGTAGGGGTCCCCAGCCTACTGTTAGTATTCCCGTGGCTATGGTACTTGGATTGAGGGTGAGAGGTCCTATGGATGGGGCTCCCTGACCCAGCATTACAGTTTTCGTGTGTCAGGTACTTGGAGGTAGGTTTAGGGTTCCTATTTGTAGGGTACCTGGAGGTATGGTTAGGGTTCCCATGTGTAAGGTACTTGGATCTTGGGTTAATGTTCTTTTGTGTAGGGTAACTGGAGCTGGGTTAGGATTACTACGGGTTAGGCTTCCTAGCCTAGTGTTAGTGCTTTTGTTGGTAGGGCACTGAGAGCTCTGGTTTGGGTTGCTATGGGGAAAGCTCCCCGTGCTATGGTTCCCAAGGGTAGGGCTCCCAGGACCGGGGTTGGGGTTCTAAATGGTAGGGATTCCTCTGCTGTGGTTGGGGTTCCTAAGTGTTGGGCTCTCCAAGCTGGAGGTAGGTTTCCAGAGGGTAAGTCTTCCCAGGCTATGGGTAGGGTTTCAAAGGGCTTTTGAGGCTAGGTATAGGTTTTGGTCTGGTAGAGTTCCTCTGGCCCAGTTTACATAGTGCAGATGTCCCCTAGGTAAGCATAGTCATTGGGCGTTCCCAGCTAACATTACAGTTTTAACATGTAGGGCTCCCTGGGTCAGGATTACGCTTACCAAGATCACAGTTCCCAGTGATTTGTAGACTTTGTAACCCAACGATGGCCTAATTTTCCTTGCACCAGTACCTTAATCCTCCTCTGGGGCTGGCTATTGGCCTCAGGCCTAAACCTAATTCTACTCACCCTACCCTTTGTACTCGTAACTCTAGTCCATTACCTCCACCTTTTCTAATCCTAACCCTAGTTGAAGGAACAGAGCCCTCTGTATCGCTAACCATAACACAGGGGAGTCCTACTGCCCCCTGAGCTAACCTTACCCCAGGGACATTATCTTGTCCAGGGAGCCCTAAGCCTCACCATACCTAGGGAGCCCTACTGGCCTCAGATCTGACTCCAGCCTGGGGAGCCACTCTCTTGGTAACCCTAACCACAACCTATTGAGACCTACAGCCCTAAGGTCTAAGCATAGCCCCGGCATCCTATCCTTTGTAACCCTAAGCCTAGCCTGGGGTGCCCTACTGGGGCAGGCCTAACACGATTTGGGGGAACCCAGGGAGTTCTCTTGTTCCAAGCACCAATTCAAGAGCAAGGAGAACTACCCTCCTTGGAATGATATATTTTTTAAGTGTCAGATTTTGTTGTGGGATGGAAATGTCATTTTCTGACCAGCTTTACTTAGCACATCCCTCTGAGTGTATCCATTCAATCCCCTTGTATTTGACTGACATATTCTTAATGGCTACATGCATCACCAGTGTCTGTACAGTGCTGCTTAACATATGAGCCTTCAATAGCTGAGCTTCCTGTGAATGACATTCAAGAAATGGGAAGGACAGTTGGTAAAGTCACTAAAGAAAGAGCATGTGGAAAGAGTACAGTCTGCCTCCCTCCCTTCAGCACACTGCTCACCTCCCTTGTGGTGGATTGAGGAACACAAGGTTATTCAGAAGGCTGGTAAATGACACTGAAAGATTCAGAATTTTCAGCTGGCAAGGCTTAATGCACAGATCATTAGGAGGCAGAAAAACATTTGTCTGTTTGTCTCTGCCCTGCATCCCCACTACATTAGTTTCACCCAACAACCCCCAGCATCAATAGCCCAAATCTATTGCACACACAGACAGCACTGGGAAAGAATATATGATGCACAGTTGACCCTACTTCTGGTTTATGTCCTACCTCCATACCTACTGTGCATCTAGCTTTGATGTAACCCAGTGTTCTGCATGTGTTACATGTCCCCCTCTAGTGCCTGATCCACAGAGGTTTGAATCCATGACTGCTTCTAGCTAGATAACTTGGTCCTTTTGTTCAAGTTATGCTTTTAATGCTGAAAATCCTGGGTTCAAAGCCCAGTGTTGGCTTAGCAGGGTTAGACTCATAGGGCTAGATTCTCAAGGGACCATAATATGGGCACAAATGGCCAGTAGAGAATTCCTCCTATCAGAGGGGAACTCTCTGATTGCACAACTGTGCAGCCAATATGCACCACCACCACCCTACTCCCAGTGTAGGGAGTACAATTGGGGCATACTGGAGGCCAGTAAGAGGGTAGGAAGAAGGTCTGGCAGAGCAGAGCTCTGCTACCTTAATCACCTGCTGATATAAGGCCCACTAAAACCTCTTCTATGCAAGTGGTGCAATTTAGAGCAGCCCAGCAGCTGCAACAAATATAGCCAGATTTGGGCCAGTGCAGGCTCCCTAATAATCTCCAATCTCTTGCACTGGGCAGCACTGTATTGCAGGAAACTCAGGAAGATAAACCTCTACTAGAGAGGGGATGCACAACACACACGAGGTTACATTAAGAACAGGAAATAGAAGCTCTGCTTCAGTTTCCCGCCCCCCACCCCCCATCCAGAGGGATACGGCAAGCAATGTAAAATCTACAAGTGGCAAAGAGGCCAATGGCATCACAGCAAAAGAGTAGACAGCCACAACTATAGGAGGCTTTACAAAGAAAGTTCATACAGCAGCACTGAAATGCAGCCAGCTCTGGGATGAGTGAAGAACAACCAGGGCCGGCTCTGGCTTTTTTGCCGCCCCAGGCAAAAAAGCCTCCGGCCACCCCCCACCCCCTTCCAGGTGCCGCCCCAAGCACAAGCTTGGTGGGCTGGTGCCTGGAGCCGGCCCTGAGAACAACCAACCAGTCCACAGCACACTGAAAAAGAATAACTATTGGGAAGGCTGGATTTTTTTGGACAAAGACACCAGGGCAAAACACCTGCTTTTATACCTAGTGTCACAGAACTTAAGTGTCTACAAAGAATGGTCAAGAGTTCCGTTTCTCAGGTCAGAACTGAATGACCCCACCCACAATCAACTGAACATCACTCAGAGCATCTACCTCTAGAAGCACACTAAAATATTCTGAAGGCAGAGGCCGTAACAGTAGCAACTGGAAATTTTGACCCCTTGCCATGTGACAACGATTGTGGTGGATTCTCCATCGCTGTCCACTTTTAAATCAAGACCGGATGTTATTCTAAAAGAAATGCTCTAGTTCCAATTGGAATTAATTCAGAAGAGTCCTAGGAGCTGTGTTATGCAGGAGGGCAGGGTAGATGATCACAGTGGTGCCTTCTGGCTTTATAAAAGTAGTGTATGACCTATGACAGATAATCTATATAACTTTTTGGATTACTGACCCAGCCACATGACCAGGGCAAGGAAATAAACATCAGATTGGCCCCAGCATTCCTGGGGGCACCACATTCCTGCGTAGCGCTAGTTGAGAATTTTCATTCAAAATGCTTTTTAGGAGAAAGTGGCCTTTCAAAAAAAAAAAAATAAATAAAATAAAATTTTCCAACAAAGGAAATAAAACCTTTTGATTTTTCAGTTATTCTTCTCTCCCCTGCCCCCACCGAACTTCCTTCTCTTCCCCCCTCCCCCCCGTACCCCTTCAGTGGTAATGTGTAGCAAAGGGAAAAAGACGGGAAACGAAAAACTGAACTCCAAAAATGCTTGGTTTTCATTTTTCATACATAAATTAAAAAAAAAAAAAAAAATCAGGAAATTCTTAATAAAGGCAGGAATTTCTGGACTTTTTTGGGGGGTGGTTGAAATATAGCATCTACTACGAGTTCTATTCTTATTACAGAGGTGGCACTAGTTGTAGGAAAAAAAGCTTGATTTCTCTAGCTGCGCTGAAGGGAGAGAGCAAAAGGAAAGTAAAAATCTGAGGTGAGAGAGAGGAAGGCATACCCCATCATCCTCTCTGTTATGTTTTCCACATACTGAGAGCAAAACATGTTCTTTCATTCCAATGACTTATCGTAGAATGAGGAAAACAAAAGAATAAGGCCTCAAGGAAAGCGAGCAGAGTCTTTGTTCCTTTCCGTGAAATCTTCCATCTTCTTCCACCACTTTCTGCTAGTAAACTTACATTTAGGGGTGTGCTACCCAGAACCACCATACACTCAAGTGTTTGCATCTACACTAGGAAGATGAAGAGATAAGTAGACCACACCAGAATTTCACCCTGCATCTTCTAGGACATCTAAGGACTTTTCTACATGGGGACACTGAGGAAAGTGAAGACAAATCAACTAAATGTATGAAATCACTGTGCACAAGTTAAAATGTGTTAAACCTCCATATGGTGTTTTCACTCAGGAGTAAAGTGGCCCTAGTTTGCTGTAACTTAATCCTAAATTGCCTTAACTTTCTTGAGTGTTCCCATGTGTAGGCGTGCCCTAAGTGTTTCAAGCTTGATTCTTTTCTCACTAGGCCAACCCCTTGCTTGATTTTCAAGGAAAGTATCAGTGTGGAATTGTTTAGCCCACTGAGACAGCCGCTCTTCCTCCCTCCCTTGTGTGGAAAGGTCACTGTCATGTGGGATTTTTTTCCATTTCCTTTTAAAAGTCTGCTTATTCAGACAGGAACGGCTCTAACTTTTTTGCCGCCCCAGGCAAAAAGAAGAGCGCCGTCCCGCCGTACCCCCCCACCCCGCCGGCGCCGCCAAAATCCCCGCCCCCCCCCCCGCCCCACCCCCCCAAACCCCCCCTCCTGAGCACCACGCCGCCCGAAGCCCCCCCTCCAAGCACCACGCCGCCCGAAGCCCCACCCTCCGAGCACCGCCCGAAGCCCCTGACCCCCTCCAAGCACCATGCTGCCGAATCCAAAAAAAAAAAA